>NW_026861018.1:0-13379 GCF_026571515.1 Ruditapes philippinarum
AACTTTAATACTAATGGTTGGAATTCAATATAACTACATACAATGGTCAAGCGCATTGAGAGGAAGTGCAGTGCATAAGAACCATAACTCTATCTAAAGTAATTACAGAGTTATTGCCCTTTATTACTTTTCTATTGCTTTCTTTTGTCCGGACCATAACTTGAAGACTAATTGTTGGAATTCATTATAACTTCATACAATGGTCCAGCACATTGAGAGGAAGTGCAGTGCACAAGAACCATAACTCCATTTTGACTTATTACAGAGTTACTGCCCTTTGTTTCTTTTCCTTGTCCAGAGCATGACCTTAAAACTACTGGTTGGAATTCAAAACAACTTCATACAATGGTCAAGCACAATAAGGGGAAGTACAGTGCACAAGAACCATAACTCCATCTTGACTTATTACAGAGTAATTGCCCTTTGTTACTTTTCCATTGCTTTCTTTTGTCCGGACCATAACTTGAAGACTTATTGTTGGAATTCATTATAACTTCATACAATGGTCAAGCACATTGAGAGGAAGTGCAGTGCATAAGAACCATAACTCCATCTTGACTAATTACAGAGTTACTGCCCTTTGTTACTTTTCCTTGTCCAGAGCATGACTTGAAAACTACTGGTTGGAATTCAAAACAACTTCATACAATGGTCAAGCACAATAAGGGGAAGTGCAGTGCAAAAGAACCATAACTCCATCTTGACTAATTACAGAGTTATTGCCCTTTGATACTTTTCCTTGTCCAGAGCATAACTTGAAAACTAGTGTTTGGAATTCAGTACAACTTCATACAGTTGTCAAGGACATTCAAAGGAAGTGCAGTGCACAAGAGCCATAACTCCATTTTGACAAAATACAGAGTTACTGCCCTTTGATACTTTTCCTTGTCCGAAACATAACTTAAAACATACTGGTTGGAATTCAAAACAACTTCATACAATGGTCAAGCACAATAAGAGGGAGTGCAGTGCACAAGAACTATAACTCTATCTTCAGTATTTATAGAGTTATTGCCCTTTGTTCTTTTTCTTTGTCTTTCTGGACTTATTACAGAGTAATTCAATTAAACTTCATCAATGGCCAACCACATTGAAAGGAAATGCAACATACATGAACCACAATTATCTTTAATTGCCCACAACCATAACTCTATGTTTCAATTCTTTTACAAGGTATTCTGTTACTAGTAACATCCTCATTTCCGAAGCAGACTTGTGGGGGTATAAATCACATTTAGTGATAGTTCTAGTTTTTTATTGTTCCTCAATTACATATTGATATGTCATATCAATGCATTTTATTAAATTTGAAAATACAATCACTCGAAAAGTTGAGTTATCATGTTTTAAATAACATTATCTCTAAAATATTTGAATGCATTTAAAACATGTTTGTACGATATTCCACTATAATTGTTTAGTGTAAGTTATACATTATATCTTAATACTAAGTGTCATTAATAATTGATTTGTTTTGCATCATTTTATCATCTACAAAATTAAAATTCTTTCTTTCATTCATTGACATTTACGCAGTTCTAAAGTGATAAGAGTGTTCATGTTATTACTGTTCCATCCATTGTTTATACTAAATAAATATCTTCTGGAATGTGTAACAATCTGATTTTTAAGCGTAGCATTCCTTTACAGAAAGGTAACAATTGTTCTTCTAGCAATTTTATTTCAACATTTTCCCCGATGCATCATAATATGAATAGTTAAAGGGTTAAGACGATACTTAAACAAACAACTGCAAAGATAAAATATGATAAAGACAGACATTTTGTCTGGATAGTGCAATTTAAAAGCTCTATAGTATGTTTTGTATTTTTGACCGTCTGATTACATAATAAAATAACTTTTAGCCTTGTCGACTGACGTTAATCTATTATGTGCACACATATTAGACAGTAAGAAACATACACTTGCTAAAGATTTGTGCATATAATTGTTGAGTTAGTGTTAAGTTTTACGTCACACCAACGCTGTACAAACGTCATATGTCGACTTTTCCCAGCTATACAAATGGAGGAGGACGCCTAGCGTTCCGCAGTGTATTATTTCAGTCATATTTAGAACGAATACATATTCCAAGAGTGCACATTCAACGCATGCAGCTTAATATTAAGTAACAAATACAGTTCACTGTAAACTTTACAGATTTTCAATCTACGTTTACAACGCAAACAAAGCTTGTCGGTTACAGAAGATTACACAACTATATTATAAATATATTGAAATGAAAACTAAATTAAAATTACTATACATTCATTTTTCGAAAGAGTTAATTTGTGTGTAAATTTATCTCAATGTCATAACTAAAACCGACGTCATATATTTTCCTAAATGTAGAGACGTTTTTTTGTAAATCAATTGCTAATACTCTGGAAAGTGACCCCTCGGAAGCATTAATCACAACAAAATTACATAAGTATTGCAGACTCGGTTTGATTGAGTCTGTACATGAGGGATAATGAATGAGTGCAACATCCCTTAGGCCCCTAGCACCGGCTTGAGCGGTACTCAATTCTAAACACTTAATAGTACAACAATATACATACAGTATCGTATTCACTTTATAAGTACAACAACGCATATTATACCGTATAATTTCGATTTACGATAGGCAAGTGACATAAACCTAACTTCTTGTGATATAGAAAATTGAAAATAAACTGCTAAAAGGTGATTCAAGTCGTTTGTATGAGGTAACGCCGATGTACGTGAATTGTGCTTCGCGGTAACGCCGGAAAATGTGATTTTTTTTCTTATATGGTACAGAATTATTACACAGGTTAGACGCCTTTTATCGACGAATATAATCAAGTTATTTGCGACCTATAGTCAATGTATTTTCTTTGTTACTTATTAAGAAATATATGATAATTAGATCTTGACAAACTTTCAACATTGTGATTGCATATTGAACTTAGTAAAATTTGACAATTTTGTCCTGAAATAAAATTATTATTTGTAAACATGCTGCGCACGTTTGATCTTGTTACAAAAATTAAGACCAATAAACTTTGTTTGCTAATTAATTGAATAGAAAAATAATAGAAAACAATCAACAGAATATGTGTCTGTATATTTTATGCCTGAAATAATGCACCAGTAAAAGTTGAAAGTCTTCGTATGTCCTTTATTATGTTGGCGTGATGTGAAACCCAACAAAACAAATATTTGGCTGCAGCAATTTACCTGGTGAACTTCTGTGAAAATGGATTATTTATTTAATTAATTTTCTCTCTAATATAAAGAAGTAACTTGTATTTAAAAGATAGGTTTCGTAGAAACTATAATGCCCAAAACTTGTAAAAGCATAACCTTATTGTCCTCTGCTAAGGTTAGATAAATAATAACCCTTGGGCTAAACTAAGGGTTTCTTATTATATTATTAACTTTTATGGGAAAAACATATGAATGTACCGTAAGAATTTATGCTAGGCATTACTATAGACGTTTTAAAAACTAACAGGACTTATGACCCTAAAAGGGGCCACCAGTACAGAGCCAGGTCACATCAACCAGAGTGACTATTTGCTCACTCAGGTAGCTCATTTGTACAAATACATTAAATATCAAATAGCAATCTCTCAGACTTTGAATGAACTGTTCCAAGTTAACAGCTGAGAAAATCCATTTCATAAATTAACCAGGTAAAGGGTGACATAGACAAAGATAGGTTGAATATATTTTGGTTACTTTATCAATGTACATTAATTTTATGGAGAACTACTAGAGCTGTGTTTGTGGAATCACATTTTCCGGCGTTACCGCGAAACACTATTAACGTACATCGGTGTTACCTCATAAAAACGACTTAAATCCCATTTCATCAGCTTACTTCAATTTTCTACATCACAAGAATTTTAGTAAATGTCACTTGCCTACCTAAAATCGAAATTATACTGTATAATATGCATTGCTGTACTTATAAAAGTCGACAAAAAGCTATTATCTCACTCAAAGCGATAGTCAAGTCATCATTTTCACGAATGATCTTGAAAAGTAAACAATTTCGTGCAAATAATCTTAATGAGGGATAAAGAGTAATGTCTTTGCAGCCGTATGCAGCTATTCACTTTTTTCAGTTCGGTTAAATAAAAAGTATATTGGCAATTTACTTACCGCGCTGGAAATCCTTACAGGTATCCGCCATTTATTACACATTCCTGTGTTACCTATTGCACTAATCGTGCGTTATTTTCACATTAATTTCCGGTGTTACTGGATATACACAGTGGATTTTGTGTGGGTGTAAAATTGAAAATTTGAATGCTTAATATTGTCTGTCCATTCAATGGTAACGTTGCATATGTAAATGAAGATTTTTTATCTAATGTCAAACTGCACTATTGACAGGTTATGTTAAGTTGTAGATCCTAATCATTTCACGTTTTTACTTCATATTTAAAATACATTTTTTTTAAACTGTTATCATTATAATACTTTACAAATAATGGTTTAAGTTTAAACTGCAAATTCAAATGTCATTTATTGTTAAACTCTATCTCTGCTAGTTGCCATTTGTCAAAGATGGGCGTCATTTGTAAATATTCATACACAAACCTCAATTATTACAAAGGCAGATCTACTTGACTTACATTATTCGGATTTTGCATTTTAAGTTTATTATACTATAATTTCGATCCTTATTATCCTAAGAAACTTGGTGCACAATTGTTAACACTGTTCAGTCTGGGTTTAAACTAAATTATTCCAGTCTCTTCATTGCCAGGTCTGACGATTTGCTAATTAGCGAACGACAATTTGTCCAATAGAATTCTATGGTTATACGTTTAGTTAATGACCAATGACGTGCGGTAAAAGATAAGATATGAAAAAATCAAATATAAGCTAATATGATTAAACACTATTTACTAGTATATTTGTTTAATATATGAATAAAACTGCTACAATTCATGGCATGTAATTGAAGCGGCAAATTCAGTGTGTCAGTTTTAAAAAAGTTAAGAGTGTTACTTGTATTAAATGTGTCATATATAGAAATAAAACATATACATGCATTGTTATGCATGAATAATTACAGGAATGACATTTATATAGTGTTATTTAAAGTCCTGCAGAAAAGGCTGCCGAATGTCATGCCTGCAGAATATTTGACAACGTATCAATACCATGTCAAATGCCGAACTACGTGCCAAATACACTGTTGATATTCACTCGAATGCACAATACACTATAACCATTTTTCATATGATTGTTCAAAATCATGAAATAAATGAAGGTCTGTACTGACGGATACTAAAATCAATATATCACTTTGCAAGCTGATGAATGCCAGAAGAAGAGACGTCATGACAATTTTGTTGTTAAATATTTTATAGACATGCCAATTGGTGTTAAATTTGTCAAATTGTAAAGGTCATTCTTTTTTTTTAATTTTTGTTCTATTAGATAAGCAGTATATCCAAAAGATAGACTGTCACAATAAAACGAAATAATTCAATAAAATTATTGTCACTGCAGTCATGGCGATTTAAAATGTTACTGAAATATGTATGTTTCGTGTTACAGCAAAGAATATTAATTATGATTATTATATTAACATTTTACCCCATGAGCATATTGTGAAAAATGGCCGTTTCCATTGAAAAGCCTCCTGTTACAAGTTCAAACTGCTATAAAACTATGAAACATGCTTCAATACTGATGAAACTTGGCATAAATAATAAATTTTCTGTTACCATGGCAACGGGGGGGGGATCTAAAAATTGCGAAAAATCACTAATTTGCATTGTTTTTTTTCATCAAAACTCATTTCAAATTGCTGCAACTTCTCAATGAATTAAGATAGAGTAAATGCTATTCAGCGTTACTCGTTACCCTAAGATCGACCTGAGGCCAATTTAGCCTGTCACATGTCCAAAATGTTCTTGGTGATGAGGGGAACTACCGCCCCTTCAAATACCCAAAACAGAAGGGGGCACATCCCCCTCCTGGCAACCCCCTGATGCACCATTTTGATGTGGGCCCGCGCCCAAAAAGTGGTCATTTTTTAACAACATTTCTCAAATAAAAAACAGTGTTTGTGGTCTAAAAAGGGCATTTTTTTACTGTTTGAGGCCTCAAAAAGGGGGGGGGGGCAAAACGTCGTCAAAACACGTCTATATAAGGGAAAAGGTTAATGCTAAAATGCACACCTTATGTTTAGATGCAAAATAAACAGAGCAAATTGTTCAATCGTAAGCCTTTTTTCTTTTAATAGATTTTATCTGTTATTTTACAAACCTTGATTAGCATTGGTTTGTATGGAATACTGTGGACACCATTTTGTTATTTTCTGATATCCTTATTTATCTTCTTCTTCTCCTTCTTCTTCATCTTCTTCTTCTTCTTCTTCTGATTATTATTGTTATTATTATTATTATTATTATTATTATTATTATTATTATTATCATAATCATCATCACCATTGTGATAAAAAATGTTTGACAAGACCTAGTTCAACGATTTTCATGTAGACATATTTGTAACAAGTTACAGAATCATTTGATATTGAAATGTAATTAACTATGCCTTTCAAGATATAACATGGTAAGATGCCAATTTCAAAATGCCAAAGGTATTACAATTTTTAGACAAAATACACGGACAAAAAGTATGCATACCATTTGCATTTATTTATTACTGTCTTTTATATCATTTTTTATGGAAAAATATAGTTACATTTCAGTGATTATCTTATATAATGCCATGGATCAAGACATTTACTGATGTAAATGTGTTCAACTGTTCAATGGCATTTCAATCATGGTGTAAACAATTGCACAACGTGTGTCTTTTGCGTTTAACTCCACCCTTCATTGTTGGTCTTGTTTTTCATATTTTGGCTGTTTAATGTACTTATTCTAAGTGCACTGGATCTGCATAATTATTTTAAGGCGGAATACATGTTACAGAAAATCATGGGAAGTATAGACTTGCTATAAAAGTGATAATAAAAAATAATTATAATTGTATGTACATAACTCTACATACTTCTATCACATTAGTAAGATAGGCATAAAATATATTAATACAAAATATTTTGTAGACTATCTTTATTTCGATATGGACAATACTAACAATAGAAATAACTTATAGGACATGTTGCACACTGTCTCTTAAATACAGTGAATAGAAAAGTTGATGAAATAGCTATATTTATATGAATCAAAGAATACAATTTCATGCTTCAATAAGTGATATTAAATAAGCACACTAGAAAATAGATTCATGATTGACAAGGGAAACGCAGACAAAAATTGCTTTTGTATTGCGTGTGCATCAAACAAACATATTTGACTCGGCAAAAAATTAAAATGTTCACCCTATTTTCAAGTTATATTTACTCCTGCAAAGCAATAGGTCATTTCTGTTATACATGAAACATTAATATATTGGTAATAAAGTACAAAGGTTTCAAACTTAAATCCAGATGTCGTCAGTAGAAAACAATATGCGTCAGTACAATATTTTATGATGATAAAAGAAATGGATTTCATTTTTCCTGTCGTGATGTTTTTCCCCAGGAATTGTTATAAACAAGTATATAAAGAAGATATGTTGTGGCATAGCCTGTCATCTTGCACTATCAAATATATGTTAGTGAAGGAAGTAAACATCTACATTAATTGTATTCACTTTTGACAATGTTTGATGAATTGACTTAAAAGAAGTAATGCAGAACAGCATGCTTAAATTTTGATTGGCTACAATCATAATTTGTAAAATATGTTCAAGTATTAGAATCATTTGAACTTGTAATGATTTAGAGATAAATTATATGTTATAAATAAATGCTACTATCCAACACAAAACGGGCCTTAAACACATCAAACTATTTGTAAATAAATTATTTATTATTGATTATGCATAGAAGTGAAATTTCCAGTTTCCACGAGATAACTGTGACTTAACTGTTGTTATGTTTCACTTGACACAGATTGAAACACCCTAGTATCACACCCGTTAACATGTGGCGTGCAGGACAATGTGATGCAGGTAGTACTAACTATATAAATGTCAGTTTTAAATCTAATTTTGGAGATATGTACCTTTCTTGTCTCTTCTCATATAAAGGCGTGCTTTTCAATACGCAGCAATCGATTGCAGGATAAAAAACTAAGCAAGCGTTACCCGCTTCCAACGAATCTACGTATAAACAGTTAACGGTTAAAGTGTGTGTTTATTATTTTAGTCAATATTTACAAAATAAAACATTGCAACGCTTTATATTTTCAGCAGGATTGCAAAATCTTTACTGTTGTTGTGTTTTTTTTTCGTTGGACATGATAAGCATTAACTATGTAGTTTCATATAAATGTACGAGTCTGGTGAAATTATATCTTTGGATAACAGTTCATTTCAAAAACGTTCAAACAACAATGTGTGGGATAGTTGCTTTTATATTTAAATTTGTTCGCATTATAATAACTAGTAAGCTTTTGAGAGTTATTTTACATATAAAAAAGATACATTTGTTTAAAATAAAGGAAAGAACAAATGTGCTAGGATACTTTTCAAAAAGGGTGATCTCTGGGTAAACGTCCAGGTATCAAACTGATATCATAGTTCTAATTTGTAAATGGTCTTTTCCTGAAGAAGCAGTCCAAATTTCATTGTTGTAGCTCTCAACAGTAAAAGTAGGTCAATGAATCAAAATCTAGATGAAAGTTCACTTTGGCATCTGAAACTATAAAATTTAAACCATTATCCCAGGTTCAGGCCAACTTTGATTCAAGTGCTTATGTTTGAACACTCGTAATAGAGGTTCACTAGATAATGTTTTATGTTAGTTATCTATCTTTCCAATTTGGTTTCAAAACTTTGATTTAAACAGTCTTGGTAGAGGCGAACTAGGCAATATTTCAAGTCAAATATTTTAACTGTAACCAGTGTAGTTTTGGTGGATGTATTACTGTCCTAATGTATATAAATTTTAAAATCTATTACTCAACCCTCACCTCGGACCGGGGTCAATTTTCCACAACGCTTTGATTTAAATACTGTTATGTATGCAACATATTACATGTATATAATTTATATCTGACCAGTTGGTATTTCCAATATTATCATTGTTCTATTTTTAGAACATAAACTACATGTATGTACTAGAAGGTTCTTACCTGTTGTAGAAAACTCATGCATTATATTTAGATAGAAACATCTGGAATGATCTTTATTGTTGAAGTTGCTAGATTATGATTACTTGAGAACATAATAGACCTTTCTGGAAACTTCTTAGTTAATATATATAAGGAGACATTTTTCATTAATCTTACCTTTTAAGTCATCAGTGATCTATTAAGTCATCAGTTACCTTTTAAGAAATCAATATATTTGGAGTATTATTCAACTTGGATATTAAGTGAATTATTGGAGCTTGGATTTTAAAATAAATTATTCTCGTGGATTTTATTGTGGGAATTTATTCTAAAGTGTTCTTGGATTTAACTTGGATTTAACTGTACTATTAAAAAGGATCATTCCAGGATCAGACTAGACATTTGTAATTTTTCATTTTCATTTGGACTTCAGGTATTTGTTAACATAATTTGTTATTTTATTTTTCTTTAATAATTTTTCTGTAATAAATTTGTTATTGTTACAAGTTTGTTGCTGGCTTTTCTTTCTCGTTACGCCTGGCTCGTAACAGAAATTGGGGGCTCGTCCGGGATTTGAATATTTCTTTTTGGCTACATTATTGGAAATTATTACCGTTTATTTTACATTTTATTATTACCGTATTTACTCATCTGAGTTGATATCATAGTTGTTCTATTAAGTGTGCTTTTCAATTCTGAATTTTTTTTAAACACACCACTATTTAAGTTTAAAACCAGCAGCAAGCAGTCATGTCTTTTAATTTAGAAAAGTTTGTAGCTGAACCTTCCCAGGAGGTATTAGATTTGGCTAAGAAAACTGATTTGCTCGATCTTGCAAAAAAGTATAATTTATCAGAAATTAAATCTTCAATGCGTAAACAAGAAATTAAAAATCTTCTGATTCATTATTTTGTGGATGAAGATATTTTTGGAGAAGATGCACTTTCTCACATTGTTGAAAAACACTCTGAAATTTCTGAAATTAAGATAAAAGAGCTTGAACTTCAATTTAAATTTGAACTAGAAAAAATGCAATTAGAAAAAGAAAGGGAAGAAAGGCAGTTACAGTTAGAAAAAGAAAGGGAAGAAAGACAGTTAGAAAAAGAAAGGGAAGAAAGGCAGTTACTGTTAGAAAAAGAAAGGGAAGAAAAAGAAAGGGAAAGGCAGTTTGAAAAAGAAAGGGAAGAGAGAAAATTAGAAAAAGAAAGAGAAGAGAGAGAATTTCAGTTAAGAATGAGAGAATTAGAAATCAAAGAGAGAGCAAATCAGTTTGAACATAGAATAAATTCAAAATTTGATGTCACTAAAAATATTAGGCTTGTTCCACCTTTCCAAGAAAAAGAAGTTGATAAGTATTTTCTTCATTTTGAAAAGGTTGCTGAAAATTTAAAATGGCCAAGAGAGCACTGGACATTACTTTTACAGAGCGTCTTAATTGGTAAAGCTCGTGAAATCTATACACAACTTACTGTTGAACAAAGCTCTAATTATGATAATGTAAAAGAATTAATTCTGAAAGGTTACGAGTTAGTACCAGAGGCCTACAGGCAAAAATTCAGAAATTCTAAGAAAGAAATTGGTCAAACCCATGTCGAATTTGCAAGAGAAAAAGAACAACTTTTTGATCGGTGGTGTCTATCTAAGAAAATAAATAAAAACCATGAAAAGCTCAGACAGCTCATGTTAGTTGAAGAGTTTAAACGTTGTATTCACTCTGATGTTAAATCTTTCTTAGATGAAAAACAGGTAGAAACTTTAGAAGAAGCTGCCCGTCTAGCTGATGATTATTCTTTAACCCACAAAGTTTCATTTATAAATAAAGGGAAGTCCACACCCTCACATTTTAATTCCAAGTTCAGTTCTGGTAATCTATCTGGCTCATCTACACTGCGGTATACCGTACCCCGGATATTGCTCGATATTATGAGGACTTTCATCCCATTTCGCGACTTTGAACGGCGAACGAAGGTAAGTTCAGCGACGATATTTTCCAAACTAATGGCTATTTCATTTATCTCAACGGGTTTTATATACTAGAGGTATTTTTGTAGCTCTAAAAGACGTAAAAGTATTACAGGTATTTTTAAAATTGATTAAACTACCCCTAAACGATCCGCTCCTCACTAGAAAATACTGACCGTGATACTGTAGAATCGTTAGAAATTATTATATAACCAATATAAAAAAAATTGAATCGAGCAATTTTTTTATTCACAATCCATGTATGCGTTGTCCAAATTTCAGGAAAAAAGTGTGAAAGTACAAAAAGATACAGGCCTAAAAAGATACGAGAAAGTGTACCGAGTATTGATTTTAAGTGTACAGAGTATTGCAAAATAGCCAAACTTTAGTGTACAGTGTATTGCAAAACAGAATGAGCATATTAAAATGGAAAATCGATATGTTTGTCTAATTCTCACGTCTGTTTATCGATTCCATTTCACTTTGCTGATAATGTGCTGATTATATGATATTTATTCAAATATTTCTGATTCAACAATGGATTTTCAGTGTTATTACTGTTCTTTTCCCATGGGCAAATACAGAAATTTAATTTCCCATTTGATTGAAAATCACACTTTAGATGAAACAAAGTGTGTGCAGGGTCGGAAGCAAGCTCGTGAGCAGGGTAGAACCATCGAATTGGACGATAAAAATCTTTAAATACAAGAAACTGTGATCAAGGAGACCCATTTCTGAAAAGAAAAAGGATAACAAAACATATTTAGATGACATTAATAATAGGTTTTTACAGGGCAAGTTTGTCTTAAGAAACATATCGACAGACTTAGTAAAATATTGACCCGAGTGCTTATGCCGTCCAAGCATGCCGGTATGGTCTTAACATTTTACTGCATGAGCATTGCGATCATTGAATTAAGCCTCTTGTTACAAGTTCAAACTGCTATGAAACTATAAAAAATGCTTCAATACTGATCAAACTGGGCACAAATGTTGGCTGGCCCATAGCCTGTGGAATAGCATGCTCAATTTTAAATTTCCAGTTACCATGGCAACTGGTGGACGTCTAAAAATTGCCAAAAATCTCTATTTTGCGTTGTTTTTCCGACAAAACCTATTTCAAGGTGCAGCAACTTTTCAATTGATTGAGATAAAGTGTGAGGTTTTCGGTACACGGTACTTTTAAAACGACCTGAGACCATTTTAGCCCCCACCCCCCACAAGTCCCAAATCTTCTCGGCTATTAGAGGGGCTAATGCCCCACTTCAAACCCCCAAACAGAAGGGAGCACAGGGGGGGGGGGTGTAAAGCCTTCCAAACACGCCTAAAGTTATGAGGTAAAAGGTTATAAGGAAAATAACCTTTTTATTGCATCCGCTGCCCTTTATCATAATCTTATCTTAATCCATTATTCGTTTTTTTAGATGTACTTGCTCGGCAGTCAAACGGTAACTTATTGCTTATGACGTAACAAATTTCACGTGCAGATGGTCTGCCGTTGCTAGAGTGCAGGTGCAAAAGGACCGAGAGTTACCTTTATATGGATTTTTGGCTTAGTAGGAAGTCGGTTGATATTAGATATTGGCAGACTTGATCAATACCGTCTAATATTGACAATCGTTAGGCAGCATTAATGCATTTTGGATGCATTTTTTACTATTTAAAGTAAGATATGCAATAATTATTAAACAAATTCTGGAAATGTTGATCCTTCGATAGCAACGAGAACTTTTAAACACAGAAAATTGCTGAGATTTTTCAATGAGCAGGAATGAAAATCTGGATTATTCGCAGATGTTTTCAGTAAATTACCTCCGAACTCTGCATATTCTGCACATAAAGTGTAAATAAGTATACACAATAAGAAATATTTAAAATTAAATGTAGGAAATACTCTGTGTTTACTACTTGCATTTACTCTATATTGATAACCAATACTCGTTACACTAAAAAGCAATACTCGTGACACCGGCGGGCAAACTCCAACGCAATACTCGGTACACTGACATGTGTATTTATTCTCAAAATGCACGTTCATCTGAGGTTCTATTGTTGATTGAACATTAACAACATAAACATTATCATCATTATCACATTTCACTCGATTCAAGTTTTTCTTTTAAGGAAGTATATGCACAAAAACATCAAATTTGACTGATCCGAGCTCATTTATCACGTGAGGAAAGAGGCGAATTTTACCTCCTAATTACATTTCAAAGCTATTTCTCAACATTTTTGGGTTTTCAGTGACTAGAGAAATTATCGAAGTATTTGTTTTTCCTAAACATTTACATCAAACCAATT